>NW_027069909.1:386411-388939 GCF_002906115.3 Quercus suber | reverse complement strand
TGTGAGAAGGTCCATTTGGTGCTTTGGGAAGCAGTTTGGAAAGGAACCAATATACATTGGTTGATGCTATGGTCAAGTAGCGGAATCCGGGAAGCTAGAGAAGAAATAGGTTCAGCGTAACCTCGTTGGAGCAAGAAGCTTGGAGGGCTTAGGTACTTGGGTAGATTAGGCTTGAAGGGTCTTCTGCTGTTCATGTATCCCAACTACATTCTTTAGTGGATTATTTGACCGCTTGGAGGGCGGCGGAGAGGTTTTACGCCGAGGACTTCGGTTTCCTCTTCGATAACACATCGTGTGTTGTCCGTGTGTTTGCATCTTCTTTTCCTTTACATTTGCCTTATATTTACTGCTGTGGATGTGTTTATATTTGGTTTAGATTGTTCTATCAATTCTGTTATAAGCTTGTTATCATATTCCGCACATAAATTGTTTGATATAAAGCTTGAATTGGTATTTGTGTTATTTGGGGTCTAAACGTTCAAAGGTGTTATATACCCTTTTTGAACTTTCAGTTGGGCCAATCGGAGGAGGGGCAATATGTGAAATGGTGAAGCCACAAAGACAAAACCTGCTCTTGGTCCTCCTCTTGTTCCAACATCTCTATGCTCTCCTCCAATACTTTCTCCAACTCAACTCTTTCACTCATACTTAGAATTGGCACATCTGTGCCATTGCTTGCTCTACATAGCAATGGTAGCCATGATAAGAGCATCTTCTTCTTTGTTTTCCTTTGTTGCTCTTTCTTGCTTTCTTCAATTTCATAGAGTCCCAAATTTTTGGCTTGCTTGAACAAGAATGCTGCAATAATTAGATAGCTTAGTATTTCAAACCTCAGGTATCTATTTCAAGAAGAATGGGCGACAGATCTATGTCAACGTCATGATAAATAAAAATTTGAATTACTATTTGTATAATTGACAACTCATCAATTTTAAAAGTTTGTGTAGTATCCTAAACGTCAATTTGACCAAAAAAAATCAATTTGGACATCACAATTAGTCTCTTATAACAACAACTTGAAATTGAATGAACTTCTCCGCATGGTAAATATGTGATACATTTTACAATTAAATTATGGATAAAACTTAGATAATATTGTTCCTTAAATTTTCCTCTTAAAATTTAGTAATGTTACTTTACAGTCACATCTCTTACCAAATCTTTGATTTTGGGTTTTTTTTTTTTTTTCTTTAAACGATATGGTCCAAGTTTTAACAAAGTTGGCATTGCTTTCATGTAATGTGTTGCATTGGTATTTGACTCAAATAATAAATGCATACGCTGGAAAAAGATTGAGAATGAAGGAAGGAACCTTAAAACCGTGTATACTGTGTAATTGTAATTAGAATGTCGTGCACCCCAAATCTAGTGAAATTTTCAATTTTCTAATAATTTCCTTGGTTGAAAAGTCAAATCAAGATGGCAATTGCAGCCGATCCCTATTAAAACTTGTAATTAAAATAAATAAATCCCAAATTAGAACTAATCTTCACTTCCATGCCTGATTATGACAAATTAAGGTCCTGATTAAATAATCCTGATCGAGTAAAGGTAATACAAATACAATTCATAAACATGTCCGGAAAGCAGTTGAAGGACCACCAAACTAATGACCAAACCAATCATCAAGCATTACATGACTTTTTCCCAAGTGACACATAAATTTACGCACCAATAATACCCATACAAATAATTCATCCAAGAAGCATATTCTCTCGCAAGAGCCGTCGAAACAATACTAAATAATAATCTTGACTTGGATATGTCCCTCGCATATCTTCTGTATTTGTATATCTAATCAATTTTAAGTTTACAAACTCGAATATTTTTACGTTATAAACCGTAATTAGTTGCCAGTTACTTTTACGTGTACTCAACTTTTTTTTTTCTCCTAGTATAACCCCTTTTCTTTTCTGAGAATCGTGTTGGTATAGCCTAGCTAATTACTGTTGGTAGTCACTTGGTACATTCAACCAGGGGCGTAGCCAAAAATTTTTGCTTGGGGGGGCGGGGGCGGGGGCAAGATAAAAAAATCATATTGATTTGCAATTCAAGAAAAATTCAAAATATAACATTCATACATGTCTTGGCGCATTAGTTTAGAAATACAAACATTAAATCCAAAGTAAGTCTTAACTATATATGTATCATATATATATATATATATCATAAGATTACTACTAGAATTTTTTTATTAGTGTAATTCAAATTAGCACTCAAAATACTAACAAGCTAATCGACCAATTGAGCATCGTAAGGAAGAATTAATAAAGAGAAATTGAAGCGAGAGCACTCGGTAATGGCAATGAGTATTGAGTAGAGTCTTTTGGGTGACTATAAAGTGCAAGGGGATATTGTAATAGTTTTGTGAAATTGCAAAACTTAAGTATAATATCTAAAGTGTAATACTTTAGATTTTTCAATTAAATTCAAACACATGTTTACCATGACAAATAAAATACAAACAATATTATCATTTAAGGACAATTAAATTCAATACAGAATTTAATTGGGAAATATAATGTACT
>NW_027069909.1:379119-386349 GCF_002906115.3 Quercus suber | reverse complement strand
GGGCCACGGACCCCCCCCCCCCCCCCCCCCAATGCATTACTTGGTTCTGCTCCTGATTCAGCCATAATTAATTAATTTGAAAATTACACCGTTTTGTTCTAAAGCTTTACTTTTATCCCCAAACATTAACATATTGCTTTATATCCCTATCAGAGTAGGGTTGAAGCTCATTCCTGCATTCACTTTTGATTCGTTTGTCGGGATTTATTTTAAATTATATTTGTGAACTTTAATTTATATAGATCTATTTTAAATTATATTTATCTACTTTAATTTATATAGGACAATATATATATATATACACACACTTAGTTGTTGAGATGACAATGCATATTTGTGTTTTTAATTTAATTAAATATTTTAATGTAATATATTTATGCTTTAAGGGTCTGATTAGACTTATTACTGAAAATTAAAAACTGAAAATACTATAATAAAATAATTTTTTAATATATAAATAGTATGCTCAATTTTAAAATTATTTTTACTAAAACAGTATTTGTAGATCTCATTAACAGTAAACTTACTAAAAAAATGCACTCACTAAAAAACGCAAAATGCACTTTTCAAACTCACAATTATGAGAAACTTTTGTCTTTCATGTCGCGTTTTAAAACTTTACTATTTTAGACAAATTTGTGTTGGATTTATTTTAAGGACAATAAACCAATAAGGCAATAACAGTAAACTCTGATAATCTAAATCAGGCAAAGCATAATAATCATATTCTAGAAATTTTAGAAAGTGAATAAAAATAATATACCTGAGATCTTTACAAGGGAACCTTGTAGCCGAGGCTGAGCCCAAAGACCCAGCCAAGCCAAATTCGACGCCACCGCCCACTTGGAAACAGCTTCCTCCGCACCGCCACAAGCCACCAACTTCTGAGCCAACCACAACAACTCAGCCGCCAGTTTCTCACCCGAACAAGGCTCCAACCGGTTCATCCCAACCGGACTGTTCTTAATAATCCCGAACCTCCGAACCACCTTCAAAACCCGGCTCAACCCATACTCGACCGGTCCAGAACCAGAGCCGCCATCCCCAGCTCCTGACCCCCTTGCTCAACCGCAGCGGCTTCAAGCTGAGTAAGAGTCTTATCAAAAGCCAATGAAAGTACCTTACGGTTGACTTCACGTAAAGCCTCTGAACCTTCGCTATTATTCTCATCAAGAAGCTTCTCTGCTAAAGATCGAACAACTTCATACTTTCTAGAGCTAACTGGGATGTCATTAACTATGGACAGAAGCTGTGAAAGTGCTCGAGAAATACCCGAATCGCCGGTGGGCACGTAGTTATTGTCAGTCTTATTTGTAGTAGGGTTTTGGGGAATAGGGTTTGTTAGAGATATATATTAGACATATATTAGCCCAATGTAATAGGCCCAAGGCCAGTCCTACTTGTACTAGTAGTCTAGGGTTTAGTCGCCTATATATACTCATGTTAGGGTTCATTGTAACACAGAGGTTATTGTACTACACTCCTACACAATAAAGATGTAGCCCTTAAGGGATTCCTCCGTGGATGTAGGCCGTTAGGCTGAACCACGTAACCCTCGTGTTTTTGATGTTCCTATTCTATGCTTCCTCTTCCGCATCCACTCTAGCATACACAACATGGTATAACACATTGCGTTTGATAATATTCTCCATTCAACATGGTATCAGAGCTAATATTCAACATGGTATCAGAGCCAAACTCCGTTCTTGGCATCAAACAAAATCTCTAGCAAGCAAAGAAGATTTTAATGTGCACATCACCATCAAAAGTCACACATGCTTCTCTGCTGAATCTAGACTCCATGGCATCTTGCAGCCACCATGGCTCAGTGCTGTGTCCAAGATCCACAAACGCAAGCACAGCCGTGACTCAACTTCTCAAATCTGTGCAAATCCAAGCCTCGCCTGATGAAACCAACACCACAGACGTGATCCACGACCTCTCGCGACCAAAACCCAGGAACACGGCCTCCAACGGCGTCCTCACGCGCCTCCACGCGCCGCCAACAGATCCGGTAAACCTCCCACGCGCCGTGTCAGATTTCCATTTCCAGGTAGTTTTATTGGTACACGCGCCACCCATACGGCCTCCACGTCGACCGATCAACAGAACCTGAAATTTCGGCAGCCATCTGACACCGCACGCGCTTTCACGCGCCACTGGGATTTCGAGCTTCTCTTCCACGCGCCGGTGAACATTGCACGCTCCTGCCACGCGCCGGAAAATTGCGGCTGATGTCATCTGACGTCACATGATGACGTCATCACTCCACGTCAGCAGCCACGCAGCACGTCCACATCAGCCATAGTCCACGTCAGCGACACGTCATAGGATGACGTTAGCGGCCATGCTACCCGATCCGTGACCCGACCCGGAAACCCGGAACCAACCCGGACCAGTATCCGTTGACTTTGACCCTGGACCAGTTGACTTTGACTTTTTGCGTTGACCTTTGACCAAAAGTCAAAATTTCCAAAAGGGCTTATCTTGCTCAGTTTTTCGCGTAGATTCCGATTTTGGACTCCGTTTCTTCATTTGAAGCTCCAAAATTGGTCAATTGGCATATTCTTCATTGTGGTTTCTTCAAAGGCATTCTTCAAGGCATCTCCAAGTGATCTTCTCATGCTTATCCAACCTCAATCCTTCATCGAGCTTTCGCCTTGAGTTTGAGGGAGGGTGTTAGAGATATATATTAGACATATATTAGCCCAATGTAATAGGCCCAAGGCCAGTCCTACTTGTACTAGTAGTCTAGGGTTTAGTCGCCTATATATACTCATGTTAGGGTTCATTGTAACACAGAGGTTATTGTACTACACTCCTACACAATAAAGATGTAGCCCTTAAGGGATTCCTCCGTGGATGTAGGCCGTTAGGCTGAACCATGTAACTCTCGTGTTTTTGATGTTCTTATTCTATGCTTCCTCTTCCGCATCCACTCTAGCATACACAACATGGTATAACACATTGCGTTTGATAATATTCTCCATTCAACATGGTATCAGAGCTAATATTCAACAGGGTTGAGGAGGGAAGGAAAGAAAGAAGGAAGAATACGAAGAAGAAAAAGGAAGGCAGCGATTAAAGTGTAGCGAATGAGTTCGAGCAGTTTGTATTTTTCGGCTATGTTGACAACGGATTTGTCGGCATAGATGAATAGAGTGGTCAACAGGTTTTGGAGGAGAAGAGGAGCCATGGTGGTCGGAGAAGAACCTTCCATCATGCCCATATGAATGTTTTTGGTCGATGTGGGTTTGCGTGAATCAGTGAATCGAAATGTTTATGACTTTAAGGACTGAAGGAGTAATATTGGTTGTGGGGTTGTTGATAGATTGGTGGTGAGATGTGGTCCGGTTTAAGGAACTGAGGTTGAGATTCCTAATGCTATTTATTTGAAAGAGATGTGGGGTACAACTGTTTGGTGGCTGTGTGCCTGTGTTCTTATAAAAGACAATTGCGTGAAGACCACGATTAATTTTCCATTTATTTATTTAGATTTTTTTTTTTTTTTGCGTAAAATACAGTAACCTGCTTGAGGTTTGGAATAATGCTAAAAGCATCCAAAACTTCTTTAAAATGTTCAATTTAATCCTTTAAACATTAAAGGTGTGTAAAGCCGTTTATGCATCAGAGACATGAGAGAAGAAGAGATGAGAGAAAGAAAATCCACTAGGATAAGATTTGGCATGGCAGAGGAACAGAAAAAAGAAAGAGAGAGAGAATTAGGTGAAAAATAGAGGAAAAAAAGAAAGAAACAAGAGATAGAGAGAAGGCCAAGTGTGTGGACTGTAGAGGTGTGGTGTTGCCTGTGAGGATAAGAAGAAAGAGTGAAACCACTAGCAGGTGTGGTATAATTGGTAGGTGACTGCTTAGGTTTCACTACATCTCAGGTTCGAGTTCTTGTGGAGACTGTAATTGCAATTTCTAGTAAGTCCCAGAAACCAATAGAACTTGGGGTGTGTGTGAGTTCGGGGTCTCCGAGCTCCTGTTCGAGCTAGTGGAACCCATGGGCTTACCCAAATGTACCATGGGATGTGGGATAATGACTGTCACATGTGAGTTCCCCTTTTTTTTTTCTTTCAAAAAAAAAAGAAGAAGAAATAATGGAGAAAATATATTAAAAAAAAAAAAAAATAAATAAATTCTTTGAGTCTAAAACAAACGGTGTTACACGCAGTTTGTCTTCAAGGACCAAATTGGTTATTTTTAAGAAGCTTTGGATGTGCTTGACATTATCCTAAACTTCAAGGTAGGATAGTGTAATTTACCTTTTTTTTTTTAAGAGAGATAGATTCAATTTGGTTTCTCTTTATCGTGAGATCATCAATTAGTTTTTGGTGTAGGTAAAATTTAACTCTGAATCTCTTATTCAAGTACAAGAAATTTTATTAGTTAACCCAAAATTTTACTTATTATCTTTTAAAATAATTTTAATAAAATAAATAAGATTCATATGTCATAAGTTGTAATAAATAAATTTGAAAATCTTCCTAGTTTTATTTATTTTTTATTTTTGATAATTCAATAATTAAGATGAGAAAATTTAAATATTAGATATCTTTGTTAGAAATATTAAAATATGCTAACTAGTTAAGCTACACAACTCTTGACTTATTTTTACCTTTCAAATTTGTTATGGACAAAGAAATTTATTAATTGATGTCTCTGTTTATATGCCATACATGATACCATTGTCATTTAAGTTTTTCAAAAGTTACCTTAAAATTAGATTCGTGAAGAATAAAAAAAAAAATATGATGGTCCATTAAATGTGCTCCAGATCTGCCATATTTTTTTGAATGACAAAGTTTAGTTACAAAATTGGTTGCAACTTAATACTACAACTTTACTCCATATCTTTTTATTGGGGTGAATTTTTACAAATTCATCATTAGATTACATCTTCTTCTTATATCCTCTACGCTTACAAAATTTCTAGAAAATTAAAAATCAATAGATATGTCATCAATAAATTGTTTAAATTGTAATTTAAAATTATGTATAAAATATAAGAATATAGATCATATAGTAAATAATATTTGATTGATACAAAATTTGACATGTGTATTAAGAGCATAAAGAACATGCAATTCAACTGTTAGATTTTTAAAATATATAGTAATGTTTATTTTATTAAGTAAGATTATAGCCTTAGGCTACAACCAATTTTATATCTAAACTTTGTCCTTTTTTGAAAGTGCAAAGGTACTACTATTTTTATTACAATAACAGATTTTGGCTTCAAACATGTATGAAGCCTTAAGCTCCAACCAGCAATATGAAGATGGCATTTGTACCTGTCATGTCCAATGCACATGATTCACTTAACTCAAATAACCAAGTGAGTCATGTGCATTGCACATGACAAGGCACATGTTATCTTTGATCCTTCTATGGGTGGTTGGAGCCAAATATTCTCCTTAATACAAATGCTTCATAAACTAAGATGGCAGCTTAGGTTTCTAATGACATATCAGCTATTCATGAACAGAGCCACGTGCCCCCCAAATTATATATATATATATATATATGTATGTATGTACGTATGTAGTTACTAATTCTAGCAATTTAATTCAACAAAATTGCACATGCCCCCCCCCCCCTTAAGGATATCATCGTCCCTCTTAAAAGCTATAAAATATTTGGACAAAGAAATTTATTAATTGATGTCTCTCTTTATATGCCATACATGACACCATTGTCATTTAAGTTTTTCAAAAGTTACCTTAAAATTAGATTCGTGAAGAATAAAAAAAAATATGATGGACCATTAAATGTGCTCCAGATCTACCATATTTTTTTTAATGACAAAATTTAGTTACAAAATTAGTTGTAACTTAATACTACAACTTTACTCCATATCTTTTTATTGGGGGTGAATTTTTACAAATTCACCATTGGATTACATCTTCTTCTTATATCCTCTACACTTGCAAAATTTCTAGAAAATTAAAAATCAATAGATATGTCATCAATAAATTGTTTAAATTGTAATTTTTTGTAATTTAAAATTATGTATAAAATATAAGAATATAGATCATATAATAAATAATATTTGATTGATACAAAATTTGACATGTGTATTAAGAGTATAAAAAACATGCAATTCAACTGTTAGATTTTCAAAATATGTAGTAATGTTTATTTTATTAAGTAAGATTATAGTCTTAGGCTACAACCAATTTTATATCTAAACTTCGTCCTTTTTTGAAAGTGTAGAGGTACTACTATTTTTATTACAATAACAGATTTGGCTTCAAACATGTATGAAGCCTTAAGCTCCAACCAGCAATATGAAGATGGCATTTGTACCTGTCATGTCCAATGCACATGATTCACTTAACTCAAATAACCAAGTAAGTCATGTGCATTGCACATGACAAGGCACATGTTATCTTTGATCCTTCTATGGGTGGTTGGAGCCAAATATTTTCCTTAATACAAATGCTTCATGAACTAAGATGGCAGCTTAGGTTTCTAATGACATATCAGCTATTCATGAACAGAGCCACGTGCCCCCCAAATTTTATATATATATATATAGAGAGAGAGAGAGAGGTACTAATTCTAGCAATTTAATTCAACAAAATTGCACATGGCCCCCCCTTAAGGATATCATTGTCCCTCTTAAAAGCTATAAAAAATTTTATGAATCTAAAATTGAGATGGCAAGATGATTGAGGTAGAGAGAGATGAGATAGGTAGAGGGGAAAGGGAGAGAGATCACGTTGCATAGTTCTGACCACGGAGTTGGATTTCAAAAGGAGATGAGAGAGGTATAGAGTTTGGTTGGCTTAGGAAGAAGAAGATAAGAATGGGACATGGGGTAATGGGAGAAAAGAGATGAGAGAGAAATAAAGTTTGTGTTTTATTGTAATGTCAAAATGTGTGGCTCTTAGGGTTTTCAAAATATTTACTACAATGTCATTTAGCATTGTTACTAAAAATTTGGAAACTACTCTAAATGCGTTCTCAAAATACAGTGTTTAATTACCCTAAATTGAGATTCGCAACTCAAATGCTCTTAACCAAACACACTTATTTTTAGGACCCACAACTTTTTTTTAAGGATAAATAGCAGATAGGGCCTACAACTTTCATGTTTAAACATTGAAAGTTGTTGTTTAAACTCACATACATACAAACAAACCCTACATTTTGTCTTATTTTTTGTGTTTTACTTTATGTTCCACCAATCACAACTTGCCATATGTTTTTTTTTTTTTTTTT